>NW_027649811.1:445000-447500 GCF_965287045.1 Carcharhinus amblyrhynchos
AGGCAGAGAGGGAGAGGCACAGAGAGAGAAACAGAGAGAGACAGAGAATGAGACAGAGAAAGAGATACAGAGGGAGAGAGAGAGATACAGAGAGGGAGAGACTGACAAACAGAGACGAGGGAGAGACAGACAGAGACAAGCAGAGAGACAGAGACAGAGAGAGAGACAGAGAAAGAGAGATATTCACAGAGAGAGAGAGAGACAGAGGGAGAGAGAGACAGGGACGAGGGAGAGACAGACAGAGACAAGCAGAGAGACAGAGACAGAGAGAGCGAGAGAAAGAGAGAGAGATGAGGGAGAGAGAGAGAGAGACAGAGAGACAGAGAGAGTGAGAGAGAGAGCGACAGAGTGAGAGAGAGAGAGACAAAGAGAGTGAGAGAGAGAGACACAGAGATTGAGAAAGACAGTGAGAGAGAGAGAGAGACAGAGAGAGAGAGAGACAGAGACAGTGAGAGAGAGACAGAGAATGAGAGAGAGAGAGACAGAGAATGAGAGAGAGGTAGACAGAGACTGAGAGAGAGAGGCAGAGAGAAAGACAGACTGAGAGAGAAAGACAGAGGGTGGGAGAGAGAGAGACAGAGAGAGACAGAGGGAGAGACAGACTGAGAGAGAGAAAGAGAAAAAGAGAGAGACAGAGTGAGAGAGAGAGAGAGAGAGAGAGAGACAGAGACAAGTAGAGAGAGAGTGACAGAGGGAAAGACAGAGAGAAATACAGACTGAGAGAGAGTGACAGAGAGAGAGAGAGAGACAGACAGACAGAGTGGGAGAGAGAGAGAGAATGTAAGAGACAGAGACAGAGAGAGAGACAGAGAGAGGGAGAGACAGACAGACAGAGACAGAGTGACAGACAGAGAGAGAGAGTCAGAGAGAGAGGGAGTCAGAGAGAGGGAGTCAGAGAGAGAGGGAGACAGGGAGAGAGAGACAGAGAGAGGGAGAGAGAGAGAGGGAGAGAGAGAGAGAGACAGGGACCGAGAGAGAGACAGGGAGAGAGAGACAGAGTGAGAGAGTGAGTGAGAGAGAGAGAGACAGAGGGAGTGAGAGAGGGAGACACAGAGATTGAGAGGGAGAGAGAGACAGCGAGAGTGAGAGAGAGAGAGGGAGAAAGTAAGAGAGAGACAGAGAGAGTCAGGGTGAGTGAGAGAGGGAGAGAGAGGCAGAGAGAGATAGTCAAAGAGTCAGAGAGTCAGAGAGTGACAGGTAGACAGGGTGAGAGAGAGAGAAACAGAGTGACAGACAGAGAGAGAGAGAGAGAGAGATGACAGAGAGAGAGACAGAGGGAGATAGAGGGAGAAAGAGAGAGTGAGACAGAATGAGAGTGAGAAAGGGACAGAGAGAGAGGCAGAGGGAGAGAGAGAGAGAGAGACAGACAGACAGAGAGACAGAGAGAGACAGAGACAGAGTGAGAGATAGAGTGGGTGAGAGAGAGAGACAGAGAGATAGAGAGGGACAGAGAGGGACAATGTGAGAGAGAGAGTGACAGAGAATGAGAGAAAGACAGAGGGAGAGAGAGAGAGAGACAGTGGAGAGACAAAGTGAGCGAGAGAGATTGACACAGAGAGAGATTGACACAGAGAGAGACAGGGTGAGAGAGACAGAGGAAGAGAGAGAATGAGACAGAATGAGAGAGAGTGAGACAGAGGGGGAGAGAGAAAGTGAGAGAGACCAAGGGAGAGGGAAAGAGAGAGACAGACAGAGAGAGAGACAGAGTGGGTGAGACAGAGAGACAGAGAGAGTGAGAGAGTGAGAGAGAGAGACAGAAAGAGAGAGAGTGGCAGAGGGAGAGAGAAGGAGAGAGAGAGAAGGAGAGAGAGAGAGAGAGAGACAAAGTGAGAGAGAGATTGACAGAGAGAGAGAGTGACAAAGAGAGGGAGGCAGAGAGAGACTGAGTGAGAGAGAGGGGGACAGAGAGAGAGAGACAGAGAGAGAGAGAGGCAGAGGGAGAGAGAGAGAAAAAGTAAGAGAGAGACAGAGACAGAGGGAGAGAGAGGGACAGACGGAGAGAGGGAGAGAAACAGAGTGACAGAGAGTGAGAGACTGAGGGAGAGACAATGTGTGTGAGAGAGAGAGAGAGACAGAGTGGGAGAGAAAGAGAGACAGAGAGGGAGAGAAAAATAGAAAGAGAGAGACAGACAGACAGACAGCAAGGCAGAGGGAGAGAGAGAGAGAGAGATGGAGAGGAGAGAGAGACAGAGAGTGAGAGGGACAGAGACAAGGAGAGAGAGAGAGTGACACTGAGACAGAGACAGAGAGAGTGAGAGAGAGAGAGACAGCGAGTGAGTGAGAGAGAGAGAGAGCGAGAATGAGAGAGACAGTGAGAGAGAGACAGAGAGTGAGAGAGACGGAGAGAGTGAGAGAGAGAGACAGAGAGAGTGAGAGAGAGGGAGACAGAGAGTAAGAGAGACAGAGAGAGAGTGAGTGAGGCAGAGAGAGTGAGGCAGAGAGAGAGAGTGATACAGAATGAGAATGAGAGGGACAGAGAGAGATAGAGAGTCAGAGAGAG